>NC_057799.1:147370521-147389315 GCF_018294505.1 Triticum aestivum | reverse complement strand
CCCGTTCCTCCCCGCGATTCGACGCCGCCGCCACACACCATCACCTCCTCATCCCCGCCGTCTAGCTCTGTGGCCGGATCGACCAAGGCCGCCCTGACGCCGCGCCCCGACCCCGTCGCCGCTCGACACCGACCGCCGCCCGACGCTACCTCGCCGCAGCTACGTCGCCGGCGACCGACCTCGACTCCTCCTCGAGCCCACCTCGCTCAACTACAGGGCTCGGTGAGCCTCAACTTGCTCTCCCCCTTCTCTGCTCCGCTGCGCCCCTGTCGTACTCACTCCGGCCAGGCCACACCCTGACCGCGCACGCCGCGAGCGCTCCCGTCGCATCCCGCTCGCCCGGCCTGGCCGCGCCTCCTACCTCCCACTCCCCGCCTAACCGTCTGCGCCGCCGCGCCCTTGGGCCCGCCCACATGGGGGCTGCACGCGCTGGTCGCTGCCGGCAACCGCTGCCGGCTCCGGTCGCCGTGGACCTAGCACCCCCTCCGCGCCTGGTGCTTGCGCTCGTCGCCGACGCCTTCTCTGTGCAAGAGCGCATAGCCAGAGAGGCTTGGCCGTGTGCCACTGGCCAATGGGGCCCGTTCCCTGAAAAAGAAAGAGACAAAAACAAAAGAGAAAGAAAAAGATTTGGTAAAAAAATAGCTATTAATAAATAAATTTAATTAATTAACTTAATAAATACTGTTTAATCAACCTAATCACCTTATTGAACTAACTAGTTCTGTTTAGGTAAATTGAGTAAATGACAATCGGGCCCCACCGTCAGTTTTATCGGTCAACGGTCAGAGTTGACCGCTGACGTCATGCTGACATCTCGCTGACGCAATAAATGAATTTTCCAATTAAACGAATTTAGTAATTCCAGAAATTAATTAAAATCTTTGAAAATTATTATAAAATAATCTGTAGCTCGGATGAAAAAACTTTGTACATGAAAGTTGCTTAGAACGACGAGACGAATCCGAGTACGCAAACCGTTTGTCCGCCACACATCCCTAGCATAGCGAACACGCAACTTTTCCCCTCCGATTCATCTGTCTGAAAACGTCAAACACCGGGAATACTTTCCCGGATGTTTCCCCCCTTCGCTAGTAGCACCTACTACTACATTAGGTCACCTCTAGCACCACGTAATGCCATGTTATGCTTTGTGATGCTTTGATTGCTCTGTTATTTATTGTGTTCCCCCTCCGTTACTTCTTTCCGGTAGACCCTGAGACCGCTGCCGGTACCCCTGTGATCGACTACATCGACGATGAACCCTTCTTGCCAGAGCAACCAGGCAAGCCCCCCCCCCTTGATCACCAGATATCGCCTATTCTTCTCTATACTGCTTGCATTAGAGTAGTGTAGCATGTTACTGCTTTCGGTTAATCCTATTCTGTTGGATAGCCTCTCATTGTTGCTACAGTTGTTACCCTTACCTGCTATCCTACTGCTTAGTATAGGATGCTAGTGTTCCATCAGTGGCCCTACACTCTTGTCCATCTGCCATGCTATACTACTGGGCCGTGATCACTTCGGGAGGTGAATCACGGGTATATACTATATACTTTATATACATGACACATGTGGTGACTAAAGTCGGGTCAGCTCGTTGAGTACCCGCAAGTGATTCTGATGAGGGGGCTGAAAGGACAGGTGGCTCCATCCCGGTAGAGGTGGGCCTGGGTTCCTGACGGCCCCCGACTGTTACTTTGTGGCGGAGCGGCAGGGCAGGTTGAGACCGCCTAGGAGAGAGGTGGGCCTGGCCCTGGTCGGCGTCCGCGGTTACTTCAAAATAACACGCTTAACGAGTTCTTGGTATTTGATCTGAGTCTGGTCATTTGGTCTATACGCACTAACCAACTACGCGGGAACAGTTATGGGCACTCGACGTCGTGGTATCAGCCGAAGCCTTCGTCACGTCAGCGAATGAGCGGCGCGCGCCGCATTGGACCGTAAGCTCGCACTTGTATTAAGGGGGCTAGGTCTGCTTCCGGCCGCGTACGCAACATGCAGGTGTGCAATGGGCGATGGGCCCAGACCCCTGCGTGCATAGGATTTAGACCGGCGTGCTGACCTCTCTGTTGTGCCTAGGTAGGGCTGCGACGTGTTGATCTTCCGCGGCCGGGCATGACCCAGAAAAGTGTGTCCGGCCAAATGGGATCGAGCGGGTTGGGTTATGTGGTGCACCCCTGCAGGGAAGTTTATCTATTCGAATAGCCGTGTCCCTCGGTAAAAGGACGACCCGGAGTTGTACCTTGACCTTATGACAACTAGAACTGGATACTTAATAAAACACACCCTCCTAAGTGCCAGATAAAACCCGGTGATCGCTCTCTAACAGGGCGACGAGGAGGGGATCGCCGGGTAGGATTATGCTATGCGATGCTACTTGGTGAACTTACCATCTACTCTCTTCTACATGCTGCAAGATGGAGGTGGCCAGAAGCGTAGTCTTCGACAGGATTAGCTATCCCCCTCTTATTCTGGCATTCTGCAGTTCAGTCCACCGATATGGCCCTTTACACATATACCCATGCATATGTAGTGTAGCTCCTTTCTTGCGAGTACTTTGGATGAGTACTCACGGTTGCTTTTCTCCCTCTTTTCCCCTTTCTATACCTGGTTGTCGCAACCAGATGCTGGAGTCCAGGAGCTAGAGATCCCGAGGATGATTCTACGTGGGGTTCGGCTTCGAGGAGTAGTTAGGAGGTCCCAGGCAGGAGGCCTTGCCTTTTCGATCATTGCTACTTTTGTGCTAGCCTTCTTAAGGCAATCTTGTTTAACTTATGTCCATACTCAGATATTATTGCTTCCGCTGACTCTTGTGTTTTCGAGCTTATGTATTCGAGCCTTCGAGGCCCCTGGCTTGTAATATAAAGCTTGTTTTATTTTAATTTGTGTCTAGAGTTGTGTTGTGATATCTTCCCGTGAGTCCTCGATCTTGATCGTACACATTTGCGTGTATGATTAGTGTACGGTCAAAACGGGGGCGTCACAACTGCGGGGCCACCTCGGGGAAACTTGAGGCTTGGTTTTACTCGTAGGATGTCTCATCCAATGTGCCCTGAGAACGAGATATGTGCAGCTCCTATCGGGATTTGTCGGCACAGTCGGGCGGCTTTGCTGGTCTTGTTTTACCATTGTCGAAATGTCTTGTAACCGGGATTCCGAAACTGATCGGGTCTTCCCGGGAGAAGGATTATCCTTCGTTGACCGTGAGAGCTTGTGATGGGCTAAGTTGGGACACCCCTGTAGGGTATAAACTTTCGAGAGCCGTGCCCGCGTTTATGTGGCAGATGGGAATTTGTTAATATCCGGTTGTAGAGAACTTGACACTTGACTTAATTAAAATACATCAACCGCGTGTGTAACCGTGATGGTCTCTTTTCGGCGGAGTCCGGGAAGTGAACACGGTTTGGGTTATGTTTGAACGTAAGTAGTTTCAGGATCAATTCTAGCTTCTCGACCGTTGCGTTGCTTCTCTTCTCGCTCTTATTTGCGTACGTTAGCCACCATATATGCTTAGTGCTTGCTGCAGCTCCACCTCATTACCCCATCCTACCCATATGCTTAAATAGTCTTGATCTCGCGGGTGTGAGATTGTTGAGTCCTCGTGACTCACCAGATACTACCAAAACAGTTGCAGGTGCTGACGATACCAGTGCAGACGACGCAACCGAGCTCAAATGGGAGTTCGACGAGGACCTTAGTCGTTACTATGTTTCGTTTCTTGATGATCGCAATCCGGGTTAAAGAAATGAAATGGTTGTTACCTTCTCGGACAAGAAGGATTTCTTTTACGAGCGCTGGAGGGACGAGCTAGATGCCTGTAAACTAAGAGCGGAACGAAGAGCTAAAACGTCACCTTTACCCTTATCCTATCTGATTGATGTATGACTTATTTATGTATCTTGTGAAGTGGCGATTGTAAGCCAACTCTTTATCCCATTCTTGTTCATTACATGGGATTGTGTGAAGATGACCCTTCTTGCGACAAAACCACCATGCGGTTATGCCTCCAAGTCGTGCCTCGACACGTGGGAGATATAGCCGCATCGTGGGTGTTATAAGTTGGTAATCAGAGCCATCCCCGACTTAGGAGCCCACTGCTTGATCGAATCGCTGGCGTTGTTGAGTCTAGAACAAAATGTTTTGAGTCTTAGGATTATATATATCGGAGAGTAGGATTCTTTTTACTCCTCGGTCCCTTCGCCGCTCTGGTGAGGTTTCCTGACGTAGATGTTTTGACTTTCCTCTCCTCAATTTTCACTTTTTTTTTAGGATCACGTGGGTATCTTGGAATCGTTCCGATGGTTTTGTGACGAGAACATTGTTCTTGGTGCCTCCTGACATTTAGGGGTTGTGGCAGTGTCCCGGGGAGTTGAGCTCCGTGGTGTTGTCATCACAATTTTATCGTTGCAGTTCTAGAACACTTGAGTCTCGCCAACATCGAAAATCTCTTTTATGCAGTTGTTGGTGAGATCACCTCGACGCCACCCAGTACTGGGGCGGGAGTTTGGGAGTATTGCCATAACTCGTATAACGGATGCTTTTCGAAGGTTGAGGTAAATGATTTCCGAAGGTTTCTTGGTTATGTGTTGACGGATGGATACAACTGGATCTAGGTATTGTTAGTTTGGGTGAGATATATTGCGTCCCCTGTATCCCCAACACCAGATTGCATAACCAGAAAGTTTCGGGAGTTTATAAGTGGGAATTCAAGTATCTCGTAGGATATCTTTCCAACAGACACATGATACGATATGGGATCTATCATATGTTTGTTTCCGGTTTATTTTGCAAGCCAATCCTTTGTTTTGTTTTGAGTTGTGGTATTCGAGTTGCTTCGAAGTCAAATGTGGATTTCATACCTTATTCTAAGCGGTGTTCTCATATTTCTATGTGATGATAATCCTTCTTGATCATCAAGGTTGTCTTTTCAATTCTTTTCAACCGGTGTGCTTCTCTTCAAGTGGATCCGATCATTTCAACATTCGCAAGATCATCCCTCAGTTTTTCTCAACGGTGTTCGTTTCATCCGACCCAAGTTGCCTTTGTTTTCCCACCCTCCCACCCTTTTCTTCAAGGACTCAGATTTCTTAATCAAGTATCCTTTTATTGATGGGAAGTCTCTCCATTCTTTTCCGCCAATGTTCTTATCCGGTGATTCTCAGGAAGATATTAACGGAGCTTCAAGTTTATCATTCTTCATTCTTTTCTTCTCCGGTGGATTCAATTCAAGCGTTGTCGATCATATCCTTTCCTCGTTTCAAATGTTTTCTCATGCCGGTGCACCTCTTAATCATCCACCTCTTGCTATTCATGTTTATCTGGAGCGCTGAAGGTATCCCAGAGGATTCATGTTTCTATTCTTAATCCTTTCTAGCTATTTCGAGGTCTTACCTTATTCAAGCCATTTAATTGAACCGGCGCAATCTCTCTTTTAAATCGTTCAACGGTGTATCTTTTGAGTGGGCCCTAACCCATAGGTCTTTTCCCAGGATCTTACCTGACTCTTCTAATTTTCCCGGAGCTTCTAAAATTCTTTTCAAAGTTTGATGTAAGAATGGGTTATCATCAGTCATATGTCTTTCTCCAAGATCTTTCAAATTCTTTTCATCGTTGGTTCAACCTTTCCAATTTTTCATTCCGGAGTGCCTCAACAATTCATGGTGGTGTTTCTCATCGTCATTCTCAACATTTGAAGACCGAAGAAGACTTTCTCTTAAATCTTGCTCCATTCTCTTGAAGATTCATAGTTCTAGCTTATGCCATCCTCTCATAATTGTTTTTCGATTGTGAAAATTCTTTTCATACCCATCCGGAGCATTTCATGAGTTGTTTTCGTTTCTTGATCATCCAAAGGCTATCATTTCAGAAGATTTCTTCATTCTAAGTTTTCAGCCTCGTTCTCCAATTATTCTAAATTGATGTCTCTTCGTTCATCTCCATATTCTTCTGGTGCATCGTTCAAGTATTCTCTAATCAGCTCGTGATCTCTTCGTTCACTTGTATCTAAATTCTCTCAAGTTTCTTCATTCATTTTCTAATTCTTCCTGGTGTTTCTTTATCTTTTCTTCGTTCATATTCAATTCTTATGGTGGTTCGTTCAAGAGTTCTCTTCCTTCGTTATCATATAGATTCATTCGTTCTTTCCAATCCTATCGGTGGTTCGTTGAAGACCTTCCGAAGTTTGTGCCATATCTATCTTAATCCTTTCTACGAAAATAAGTAGTATGCCAAATCCATTGCTTGTCATCAATTTAATTGGTGAAGGATGAGCATAATGTAATTCTTATTCTTGTTTCATCCAAGTGATTAATTCCTTATTCCGGAGATTCATCAAAATTCTTGATCTCATTTGTTCATTTTTCTTTCTGGAGCTCCAAGTTATTTCAATTATATCATTTCAAAGCTTCATCTAATCATTGCAAGGCTTCTCCCGGAGTTCTTTTCAACTTTCCCTTTCGTTTGATCATTCTTTTATTATCTGAGTTCTTCATGGAGGATCAACATGGTGGCTCATCAAGGATTCCTTTCATTCTTCAATTGTTCTTCAAGATTTCTCTTGGAGTCAAGATCCGTGAAGCTATACTCTAAAATAAACATGGTGCTCAACACATGTTTGTTTTGAGGAGTTCAAGCATTCTTCATCTTGCATTCCGAAGTGCAATTCTTTATCTTTTATCTTTTGAGGTGGTGTTATGTCATTCTTGATAATTTTCTTCATGTTTCATGATTCACAAGTTGTCAAGAATGAGATATTTAAACCCATCATATTTTCTTCGTCCATGAGTTATTTCAACCCATAATAATCTCTTTGTTGGAGTTATCTTGGTATAGATTTCACTTAAAGCCTTCTCGAAGGAATGTTGCTAATTGTGGTGTCTATCAATGATCCAAGTTTTCTCCTATCCTCTCGGCGAGAGAAGTTTTCATCTCTTCGTTGATCTCAAGCAAGCAATTGTTTTCGTTAGTGGCAGAATTTCACCTCAAGTTTTGAGATGTCTCCATAAGCCCACGAAGATCATATCCTTTCTTTGTTGATTTTTCAACAACTCCGTTCTATCCTTCTTTTAAGGATGCTCTCTCAAATTCACTTAAGGTAGAACATGTTGTTTTCTTCTCCGTTCTTTTCATTGCATTCTTTCATTTCTACCGGAGGCATTGTGATATTGCTCTCTTCGACCCATCTTCTTGTTTTGTCAAGATCATCTTCTTTCCTTGCTTATCCATTTAACCGGAGTGTTGTGTCATCTCTTTAATTTCTTTTCATCTTATCAAGTTTTCCTTCTCTTTTTCAACCGGAGTGCTGTCAAAATTATGTCATTCTTGTTCCTTGGCTATCTCATTATACCGGTGTGGTTTCATATTCTTTTGGTTTGTTAAGACCTTGTTTCATGTCTTTCAACCCACAAGGTTCTCATAACGTTCCTTGCTCCCCTTTTCTAACGGAGTGTTTGTAATCTCGTTCATCTCCATTGTATTCTTTTCTCAAAATTGTTTAATCTCTCAAGGTTCTTTGGTTTCACTCGTTTGTACAAGAAGCAACTTAGATTTACCTCTTCTCTTTCTTTTCTGCTTCTCTCCGGTGCCATCCTAGATCTCGGGACGAGATCCTCTTGTAGTGGTGAAGTGTTGTAACGCCCCGAGACCAATGCTCTAGTCGGCTTCCATATTTTTCGTTATCGTTGTGTGTATTTATTTGTTTGATGTATTCATCATGTCATCATACGCATTGCATCCACATGTTTTCATAAAACTTGCATTCGCTCGTCGTTGCCGTTTCTCCCTTTGCCTTCATCACCTTCCCTCGGACCGCTTTGCCTTCGTCGACCGCTCCAGACCAATCGGGTTTTCGCTTCCCTCTTGACCGTGACGACCTAACCCCCCTTTGTGTGCGTGTCTGAAACTTCCCCGAACCCAACCCGAGCGGTCGTGACTGATGGCCGGATCATCCTTAGACATCCCTCAAATATCTTCGGTTTCTCCATTGGCCCCCTAGCCTATTTATTCTTGACCGCCCGATTACGATCGGTGAGACCTTAAACCTTCTCCTCTATCTATAAGTATAAATAGACCTCTAACCCTAGAATTTAGGAGCTCTGTCCCATCCTCCCAGCCGCCGCCGCCAGTCCTCCTCCACATCAGGATCCCTCCCGATCCACCTGCCCAACCAGAGCACTCCCCTGCCTTCCCGATCAACCCCCACCGAGCTCCACCTCGTTTTCCCCACCGGACCAATCCATCGATCCATCTCCCACCTCGACTCCGGAGCACCACCGAGCCCAGCGCCTCTCCTCCAGTTCGCCTGCCGTCGTCTCCGGCGAGCGGGTCTGCCGCAGCCACCCGCAAGGCCACCGCCACCTTGCTTCTCCTCTGCCTCGATCGGAGCAAGGCTTCCCCTTCTCATGGCGCCCGAGCACCCCCAGCGCCGGCAGCAGTCCACCCCACGTCCGTCCTCGCAGCCCCGCGTCAGAAGCCCCTTCCCCACGCCGCCGTTCGTCCACGCCTCCAGCGCCCGTGCTGCCTCTCCTTGCCTCGCCGTCCAGCCGACCAGCAGATGAGCCCCGCGTCGCTCCTTCCTTCCCCTCCCCTGCTTTCTAGTCCCTCCTCTCACATCTCTCTCTGAACCAGGACCCCGCCTCGTCGCCATTTTACCCAGCCGCCGTCAAGTTCGCGTCCGGCCCCGATCTCCTCTGCTTTGCCGTCGTGGCCTCGGATCCGGCCGGTTCCCGTGCGCCCTCGCCCTGCCTCCTCTGCTTCCAACGCCTCCTTGCGTCGTCTTCTGCATCGCTAGCGCCTGCTGCTGTTCCTGTTCTACAGAATCGAGCAGGAGAACGCTCGGCCGTGCCCGTTGACTCCGTCATCCCGCGTGTGGGCCACGATGGCGCCAAGGCCCAGCAGCGCTTTTCCTTCGCCAGCTCCCGCGCCAAGCCTGCCAGCCTCCGCGGTTCAAAGGCCTCAAGGGCCCGATGTGAGCAGCTCCCCCAGCCCTCCAGATTCAGCCCGCTTCTGTTTTTTTCCTATCAGCGAATTTCCTAATTATCCAGAGAACGCTGTTTTACAGAAAAACCCTCTTGTTCATGCATTTAATAACTCAACAACCATGCATCAGAATTAAACAAAGTATATATGTAAAATGTCTAGAATTTCATCTAGTTTCATAATATGCTGCTTTCATCCATGTTAAAATGTTTAAACTTGATGTTTGTTTAATTTTGCATAAATGCCATGCTAAAATGTTTTATTTCATAACTAAATAACCGTAGCTCCGAATTTAATAAACTTTATATGTAAATGGGGTAGAAAAATGCATAGATTAACTTGGTGCACCTTGTTTTACTGTTTAACAACAATAAAATATGGTTTTAGGCAGAACAGTACCATATCCAAAATATGCATGTGGGGATTTTTCGGAATTGTTGTTTGTTGTTCCGGCCTCATTTAAACTTGCCTAAATAGTTAGTTTACTTATGCTTCACCTCTTGCCATGTTAGTCAACATTTAATATTGTTGAGTACATAAATGGGAGAGAACTAAATAAGTCATGTGGTGTTTCGTCAATATGCAACTCGTTGCATATTGAGCTCCACTTAATTTGTAGTGTTGTTTGTTGCACTTTGCCATGCCATGCCTCATTAAATCGGACATGCATCATACTTGTTTGTGCATCATGCCATGTGTATGTGGTGGTTGTTTACTATTTTGTTTTTTTCTTTCCGGGTTGCTTCTCTGGTTAGCTTCGGTTTCGTTCCGGAGTTGTGAGGATTCGTTCGACTATGTCCATTTGTCTTCTTCATGGACTCGTTCTTCTTCCTTGCGGGATTTTAGGCAAGATGACCATGCCCTCGACATCACTTCTATCTTTGCTTGCTAGTTGTTCGCTCTATTGCTATGCCGCGCTACCTACCACTTGCTATATCATGCCTCCCATATTGCCATGTCAAGCCTCTAACCCACCTTTCCTAGCAAACCGTTGTTTGGCTATGTTACCGCTTTTGCTCAGCCCCTCTTATAGCGTTGCTAGTTGCTGGCGAAGTTGAAGTTTGTTCCATGTTGGAACATGGATATGTTGGGATATCACAATATCTCTTATTTAATTAATGCATCTATATACTTGGTAAAGGGTGGAAGGCTCGGCCTTATGCCTGGTGTTTTGTTCCACTCTTGCCGCCCTAGTTTCCGTCATACCGGTGTTATGTTCCTTGATTTTGTGTTCCTTATGCAGTTGGGGATTTATGGGACCCCCTTGACAGTTCGCTTTGAATAAAACTCCTCCAGCAAGGCCCAACCTTGGTTTTACCATTTGCTACCACCTATCCCCTTTTCCCTTGGGTTCTGCAGACTCAAGGGTCATCTTTATTTAACCCCCCCGGGCCAGTGCTCCTCTGAGTGCTGGTCCAAACCGAGTAGACTGCGAGGCCACCTCGGGGAAACTTGAGGCTTGGTTTTACTCGTAGGATGTCTCATCCGGTGTGCCCTGAGAATGAGATATGTGCAGCTCCTATCGGGATTTGTCGGCACAGTCGGGCGGCTTTGCTGGTCTTGTTTTACCATTGTCGAAATGTCTTGTAACCGGGATTCCGAGACTGATCGGGTGTTCCCGGGAGAAGGATTATCCTTCGTTGACCGTGAGAGCTTGTGATGGGCTAAGTTGGGACACCCCTGCAGGGTATAAACTTTCGAGAGCCGTGCCCGCGGTTATGTGGCAGATGGGAATTTGTTAATATCCGGTTGTAGAGAACTTGACACTTGACTTAATTAAAATACATCAACCGCATGTGTAACCGTGATGGTCTCTTTTCGGCGGAGTCCGGGAAGTGAACACGGTTTGGGTTATGTTTGAACGTAAGTAGTTTCAGGATCACTTTTTGATCACTTCTAGCTTCTCGACCGTGGCGTTGCTTCTCTTCTCGCTCTTATTTGCATACGTTAGCCACCATATATGCTTAGTGCTTGCTGCAACTCCACCTCATTACCCCATCCTACCCATAAGCTTAAATAGTCTTGATCTCGCGGGTGTGAGATTGCTGAGTCCTCGTGACTCACCAGATACTACCAAAACAGTTGCAGGTGTCGACGATACCAGTGCAGACGACGCAACGAAGCTCAAATGGGAGTTCGACGAGGACCTTAGTCGTTACTATGTTTCGTTTCTCGATGATCAGTAGTGGAGCCCTGTTGGGACGATCGGGGATCTAGCATTTGGGGTTATCTTCTTTTCATTTGGATTTGTCCGTAGTCGTACTATGTGTGTACTCTGATGTATGACTTATTTATGTATTGTGTGAAGTGGCGATTGTAAGCCAACTCTTTATCCCATTCTTGTTCATTACATGGGATTGTGTGAATATGACCCTTCTTGCGACAAAACCACCATGCGGTTATGCCTCCAAGTCGTGCCTCGACACGTGGGAGATATAGCCACATCGTGGGTGTTACACTAGTCCAATTCGGACTCCCTATAGGGAGGGGGTGCGACTGCCCCTTGTGGGCTGCCTCCCCTCTTCCCTATGGCCCATGTAGGCCCAATAGTCCCCCCGGGGGTTCTGATAACCCCCCGGCACTCCGATAAATATCCGATGACCCCCGGAACACTTTCGGTGTCCGAATATAGTCGTCCAATATATCAATCTTTATGTCTCGACCATTTCGAGACTCCTCGTCATGTCCGTGATCACATCTGGGACTTCGAACTATCGGTACATCAAAACACATAAACTCATAGGTGGCTGCTACAAATCACCCGACTGATTCCCAGGAAATTAGTCGGGTCCCCAGACGTCCGATCAAAGCCCCAACAAACGTTGGATTAAGTCAACTTTGCCACGTCGTTCTCACGCAATAAAACACCGTCGGGGCCTTCGTCTTTCCCCCATCACAGGCTCACAGCCAACGCAAATCCAACCCCTCCCCCCTCCCAAACAGACGGGATCCCTAGATAGGGCGTTGAGCTCCGACAAGCTCGCAGTTGCAGCCGCCATGCCGCGCTCGCTCGAGCTCCCCCAAGAGCCGTCGGCAAACATTGGGATGCAGCACCGAGACACCTCGCACGAGTGCTGTATCGGAGCGCTCCATTGCAGCTCAGCAACCGACGACAAGCGCTCCATTGCAGTTCCTCCGCTGCCGGCGACGAGCGCTCCACTGCTGCTCCTCTGCGGGCGTCAAGCGCTCCATTGCAGCCCTTCTACCGTCGGCGACGACCGTGCCATTGCAGCTAGCTACTCCGCGGGAGCGAGTGCCCCATTGCAGCTCCTCCGCCGCTGGCGACGAGCGCTCCATTGCGGCTCCTCCGCGGGCGTCGGGTGCTCCATTGCAGCTCCTCCGCTACCGGCGATGACCACCCCATTGCAGCTCCTCCGCGGGAGACGAGTACTCCATTGCAGCTCCTCCGCCGCCGTCGATGACCACTCCATTACAGCTCCTCCGCCACCGGCGAGGAGCGCTCCATTGCAGCTCCGCCACCGTCACGCGAGTGCTCCATGAAAGCACGAGGCTTCATTGCAACACAGTCGAGGTTGCAACACAGTGCGACGGTCGTGGACAAGTTGGTGTGTCACATCCCGCAGCTGTGGACGCGTTGCTGCGTTGCAGCACTCACGTTCGTCGACGAGCGTCGTTTCACATCGGCAGCAACTCACGGTCCCCCGCTGCTGTGGTGGTGTTCTCCATGGCTCCACTCCATGGACGCTGCTTTGTAGCTACTACACCTCTAGCGATGCAGCGGAGGAGCTCCAGTTGCTAGTGCCAGCGGCCGGCATCAAACTCTGTCATGGGTCGTGACACTCTTCTGATTTCCTAGCTATGGTGGTGGTGGTGCTCGCTATGACTCCTCTCCTCTGGCAATGAGATAGGAAAAAGAGAGAAGAAAGAAAATGTGTGGTGGAGCAGCTTCGTAGAGATAGGATAAGGGTGGGGGAAGGGGGGAAGCGGTGGACAGGCTGAGCGGACACGTGGTGCTCGGAGAAGGAGGCTTAAGAGAGATAAAGATTAGCCGGATGTTTTTAAACGTTTTCCAAACTCATAATACCGATCGTCACCGAAGTTTAAGCGTGCGGACCCTACGGGTTCGAGAACTATGTAGACATGACCGAGACACGTCTCCGGTCAATAACCAAGAGCGGAACCTGGATGTTCATATTGGCTCCCACATATTCTACGAAGATCTTTATCAGTCAAACCGCATAACAACGTACGTTGTTCCCTTTGTCATCGGTATGTTACTTGCCCGAGATTCGATCGTCGGTATCTCAATACCTAGTTCAATCTCGTTACCGACAAGTCTCTTTACTCGTTCTGTAATGCATCATCCCGCAACTAACTCATTAGTCACATTGCTTGCAAGGCTTATAATGATGTGCATTACCAAGAGGGCCCAGAGATACCTCTCCGACAATAGGAGTGAAAAATCCTAATCTCGATCTATGCCAACTCAACAAGTACCATCGGAGACACGTGTAGAGCACCTTTATAATCACCCAGTTACATTGTGACGTTTGGTAGCACACAAAGTGTTCCTCCGGTATTCGGGAGTTACATAATCTCATAGTCATAGGAACATGTATAAGTCATGAAGAAAGCAATAACAATATACTAAACGATCAAGTGCTAAGCTAACGGAATGGGTCAAGTCAATCACATCATTCTCTAATGAGGTGATCCCGTTAATCAAATGACAACTCATGTCTATGGCTAGGAAACATAGCCATCTTTGATTCAACGAGCTAGTCAAGTAGAGGCATACTAGTGACACTTTGTTTGTCTATGTATTCACACATGTACTAAGTTTCCGGTTAATACAATTCTAGCATGAATAATAAACATTTATCATGATATAAGGAAATATAAATAACAAATTTATTATTGCCTCCAGGGCATATTTCCTTCAGTCTCCCACTTGCACTAGAGTCAATAATCTAGATTACACAGTAATGATTCTAACACCCATGGAGTCTTGGTGCTGATCATGTTTTGCTCATGAGAGAGGCTTAGTCAACGGGTCTGCAACATTCAGATCTGTATGTATCTTGCAAATCTCTATGTCTCCTTTCTTGACTTGATCGCGGATGGAATTGAAGCGTCTCTTGATGTGCTTGGTTCTCTTGTGAAATCTGGATTCCTTTGCCAAGGCAATTGCACCAGTATTGTCACAAAAGATTTTCATTGGACCCGATGCACTAGGTATGACACCTAGATCGGACATGAACTCCTTCATCCAGACTCCTTCATTTGCTGCTTCCGAAGCAGCTATGTACTCCGCTTCACATGTAGATCCCGCCACGACATTTTGCTCAGAACTGCACCAACTGATAGCTCCACCGTTCAATATAAATACGTATCCGGTTTGTTACTTAGAGTCATCCGGATCAGTGTCAAAGCTTGCATCGACGTAACCATTTACGACGAGCTCTTTGTCACCTCCATAAACGAGAAACATATCCTTAGTCCTTTTCAGGTATTTCAGGATGTTCTTGACCGCTGTCCAGTGATCCACTCCTGGATTACTTTGGTACCTCCCTGCTAAACTAATAGCAAGGCTCACATCAGGTCTGGTACACAACATTGCATACATGATAGAGCCTATGACTGAAGCATAGGGAACACCTTTCATTTTTCTCTATCTTCTGCAGTGGTCGGGCATTGAGTCTGACTCAATTTCACACCTTGTAACACAGGCAAGAACCCTTTCTTTGCTTGATCCATTTGGAACTTCTTCAAAATTTATCAAGGTATGTGCTTTGTGAAAGTCCAATTAAGCGTCTCGATCTATCTCTATAGATCTTGATGCCCAATATATAAGCAGCTTCACCGAGGTCTTTCATTGAAAAACTCTTGTTCAAGTATCCTTTTATGCTATCCAGAAATTCTATACCATTTCCAATCAACAATATGTCATCCACATATAATATAAGAAATGCTACAGAGCTCCCACTCACTTTCTTCTAAATACAGGCTTCTACAAAAGTCTGTACAAAACCATATGCTTTGATCACACTATCAAAACGTTTATTCCAACTCCGAGATGCTTGCACTAGTCCATAAATGGATCGTTGGAGCTTGCACACTTTGTTAGCATCCTTTGGATCGATAAAACCTTTAGGTTGCGTCATATACAACTCTTCTTCCAGAAATCCATTCAGGAATGTAGTCTTTACATCCATTTGCCAAATTTCATAATCATAAAATGCGGCAATTGCTAACATGATTCAGACGGACTTAAGCATCGCTACGGTGAGAAGGTCTCATCGTAGTTAACTCCTTGAACTTGTCGAAAAACCTTTTGCAACAAGTCGAGGTTCATAGACAGTAACATTATCGTCAGCGTCAGTCTTCTTCTTGAAAATCCATTTATTCTCGATGGCTTGCCGATCATCGGGCAAGTCAACCAAAGTCCACACTTTGTTCTCATACATGGATCCCATCTCAGATTTCATGGCCTCAAGCCATTTCGCGGAATCTGGGCTCATCATCGCTTCCTCATAGTTCGTAGGTTCGTCATGGTCAAGTTACATGACCTCCAGAACAGGATTACCGTACCACTCTGGTGCGGATCTTACTCTGGTTGACCTACGAGGTTCGGTAGTAACTTGATTTGAAGTTACATGATCATCATCATTAGCTTCCTCACTAATTGGTGTAGGAGTGTGACGCCCTCAATTCAATCGTACACTAATCATACACGCAAATGTGTACAATCAAGATCAAGGACTCACGGGAAGATATCACAACACAACTCTAGACACAAATTAAAATAGTACAAGCTTTATATTACAAGCCAGGGGCCTCGAGGGCTTGAATACATAAGCTCGAATACACAATAGTCAGCGGAAGCAACAATATCCGAGTACAGACATGAGTTAGACAAGTTGCCTTAAGAAGGCTAGCACAAAAGCAACATCGATCGAAAAGGCAAGGCCTCCTGCCTAGGAGCCTCCTAACTACTCCTGGTCATCGGCGGTCTCCACGTAGTAGTAGGCATCGATGGTGGCATCTGGCTCCTGAGCTCCGACATCTGGTTGCATCAACCGGAAAGAAGAAGAAAGTGGGAAAAGGGGAAGCAAAGCAACCGTGAGTACTCATCCAAAGTACTCGCAAGCAAGGATCTACACTACATATGCAACATTATCAAAGGAAGGCTGTATATGTGGACTGGGCTGCAGAAATGCCAGAATAGAGAGAAGGCCTAGTCCTATCGAAGACTAGCATCTTCAGCATCTTCAAGCATCTTGCAGCATGAGAAAAGATAAGAGTAGCATAAAGTAAAGTAGTAGAAGTGTTATCAACCTCGGCCGGAGATCCTTTCTCGACTCCTTGCGAGAAAGCAATCCCAGAGCCATACTATCGAGTTATCATCACAATCCATTTCTCATCACAAGTATCCAGTTCTTGTTGTATTGATCGGGATACAACTCCAAGTGTCCGTTACCGTAGGACAGGCTATCGATAGATGTTTTCTTCCCTGCAGGGGTGCACCAACTTACCCACCACGCTCGATAACTCCGGTCGGACACACTTTCCTGGGTCATACCCGGCGTCGGCCAAACAATACGCCGCAACCCAACCTAGGCTTAATAGAGAGGCCAACACGCCGGACTAAACCTATGCCCCCAGGGGTCATGGGCCATCTCCCCAGGAACTCCTGCACGTTGCGAACGCGGCCGGTGAGCAAACCTAGCTACCCCCTTAAAAAGGCAGGTGCTTACCAGTCCAACCCGGCGCGCGCCGCTCAGTCACTGATGTCTATTAAGCTTCGACTGATGCATACGACGCAGAACGCCCATACTATGCCCACGTGATGGTTAGTGCTATCAGGCCAGAGGCCCCTCGGATCAAATATCCAAATCGTAGTGGATTAGGAGTACGCGGTAACAAGCAGAGACTCACGAAAGATGTGACCCCGTTGCCCTGTCTCGAGGACTTGCGGCAAGGGCTAGGAATGCCCGGCCACGCCTCGTAATTATCTCGCGGGCACCCTCCAGGTCAACCCGTCTCCACATCACTCGCGGGTACCCCTCAGGGTCGACCCGCCTTTCCAAGTAACAGTGGTAAAGTCCAAGTATCCGTGTATCCAAACATCAAGGGGAAAACCTGAGGAATCACCGCCGGTGAATTCCACTCGATGTAATCATCAAGGTGAACGTAAGAGGAACCACCCCGAGGTTCACACTTGAGGGGTTGCACGACAGAGTCGTATCGGAAGTGGTTAAGACGGAATCACCCTCGATGACCACGACCGAATAGCTACACTACAGGGTTAACATCAGAAGTGCAGTAGAGGTCTCACCCTCGGCACTCGATAGTAACCCAGTAGTGTCGAGCAACTAAGGGGAAAGTGATGTGCGGTGCCAGGGCCTGGTCTTCGATCCCGTTGATCGGGTCTTCAATGATGAAGCAGGGGCAACAAGGACAAGGTGGGGGTCACTGATGGATCACTAACCAACCTATACTAAGCAGTTTAGGATAAGCAGGTAAGGTACAATGAGCAGGTTACAAAAGCAGGCTATGCATCAGAATAGGAACAAACAATAACAGTAGCAAAATCTAATGCAAGCATGAGAGAAAGGAATGGGCGATTTCGGGATGATCAAAGGGGGGGCTTGCCTGGTTGCTCTGGCAAGGAGGGGTCGTCGTCGACGTAGTCGATCACAGGGGCAACATCGGTCTCGGGGTCTACCGGAGAGAAGAGGGGGAAGAAACAGTAAATATAAAGCAAACATAGCATCAAAAAGCATAACATGGCAATATGTTGTGCCGGGTGTGACCTAACGTATGGCTACACGATATAGGTGAAGGGGGAATTCAACCGGGAATGTTTTCCCGGTTCCGGACCGGTGTCAGACAGATGACCGGAGGGGAAATGTTCCATGTTCAGATAGTTAGAGGCATCTGACAGGTATGTGGGTAGTGTATTCTGGTTCGTCTCGTCATTCTGAGCAACTTTCATATAATCTAAGCTACGGATTATTTTATATGATTTTCTAAAGTTTTTAAAACGTTTTTTTGGAACTTCTTTAATTAACAAAATTTAAATTAGTAAAAAGCTAAACTGATATGGGCACATATAAGTGTACCCAGCGCTGCAACAAAGAGGCTATCAGGTGGGTCCAACGGACCCAGTCTTCCTGACTCAGCATTGACTGTTGACTTGGTCAAATGGTGAACAGTATATGTGGGACCCGCATGTCATTCTCATTGGTAAATTTAACAATGATTTAGCATTTAACTTAGCAGTGGACCCCATCTGTCATTGTCACATATTACATTAGGATTATTTTAAACTAGTTATTTAATAGGGGGCCCACACGTCAGTGTCTATGGTTAATCCTAAGTAACCCTAAACACTAATTAAACTGGCCCCTAGACAGCGCACAGGGCCAGCAGAGGCCATCCCCATGGCGCACGCCGGGCACAAGGCCACGGCGGGGATCGCCGGCCGGCCGATTCCGGTGGCCGAGGGGTGCATGGGCGGGCGCGCTGGAGTGCTCGAGTCGGCGAGCAGCGTCGAGCGTGGTCAGCAGCAGGAGGGCGCTGGCGGCAGCGTGCAGCCAGTGAGCGGCCGCAGGCATAGGTAGGCGCGGTGACGCGCATGAGGTGCGATCGGCAGCGGCCATGACGTTTCAGGACGAGGGGGAATAGGGGGAAGCGGGGCGCGTGAGCTCACCCCTGGTGCCGGGGAACGGTGTGGCGAGGCCTGGGGAGGTCCGGCGAGGTGGAACAGCGGCGGGGCGAGGTGGCGGCGACGGCGAACGGCGTTGGCGTCGGGGAGCCATTGGGGAGGAGGTCGAGGACGAGGAGGCGCTTGG
>NC_057799.1:147362886-147370004 GCF_018294505.1 Triticum aestivum | reverse complement strand
AAGCGGCGAGGTAGCGTGTCAGGGTCGAGGAGGCGACGGGCATCGGGGCGGCGGGGGATCTGGCTCCTCTGCCTCGATCCAGACGGGGGGAGGAGACGAGGGAGAGAGGGGAACGTGGGAGGAGCGAGTGGGGAGTGGGGTGCGGCAATTAGGTCACGGGGAAGGGGTTAGGTGTAGGCAGGGGGTGGGCTGGACTGACGGCCTGTTGGCCAGTTGGGCCGGTTGGCCATCTGGGTCAAGGCCCAGCAGGGAGGAGGGCTTTTTCTTTTCCTTTTTTTTGCAGCTTTTGCCCTTTTTTTCTTTTAGCCACCAAGGACTTTGCAAAAATATGCCACTGGCCAAACAATTTCAAAGAATTATTGGGCGCTGCCATAAAAAGATTGTGAGGCTTTTGAAATAGCTTGCATTTTTTTATAAATGAAAAAGGCATTTAATCTATTGCTTAGGTCACTGTTTTAATTGGTTTAGGCCATTTAAACACCTTGCAAAAATGTTGGTTCACCACCAATATTAACAAATGACTATTTGCCAGAAGATGAACATTTTAGATTTCATGTCTCACAAATAAGAATTTTTGACTTTAGATTGGATTTGAATTTGAATGGTGATTTGGATCAAGTGAAGATTAGCAACAGTAACATGATGACATGGCACCATTAGCTTGGGATTATTGTAGCTTAATTATCCGGGCGTCACAATTCTCCTCCACCACAAGAAATCTCGTCCCGAGATTTAAGGGGTGGAGTAAGGGGGAAAGACTCGGGAGGGACGGAGCTCAACACAAGATAGGTACCTGGGGGCTATCTCAGTGAACGTGACATAGAGGCAACTCTTGAGTCGAAATTCAAGAAGGACGTCGAGAGCAAGGTAAGGAGGTGCATTAAGAAGCTTCAACCAGGTAGGCAATCGTTCCATGTCTGAAACAGAGTGTGAAAGGGGTTCAGTGCATCGAGAATAAGATCATCTCTCGGACGGTGGCTTGTGACAACACACAAAGCCAAGAGTAAATGATACTTCGGAATAAAGGATATACAGGAGAGTCAGGTTCTGATCCTATGGAACTGTGGGTTATGGGCCCACCATGTGGGTTAAAAGTAGAAAGAGCGGTGACATGTTACACGGTTATGATAGCAAGCTTTGTCGGAGGATAGTCTGCCAGTTATGTTGGCAACCACGTTGGTACCAAGGGAGAGGGACGAAGAGAACCATATTCCTGCTCGTTGAACGAGGCGGACCAATCGGCAAGGTTCGCGTCCATCGGTGGTTACCGGAATGTCATGAACAATAGTAACAGGGTCTCACTGACAAGGTTGTACATCGGGGCATTTTATAAGTAGGGAATTATTTCTGCTTATATCATATAGATCACAAGAAGGTTAAACAAACCAATGGAAAGGAAAATGAAATTATCGGATTAATCAGACCAATGGAAAGGAAAATGTGTTTACACACCAGAATTGGGAGTATATCCTTCCCAAGGGGAAGCAGAGCAGGATATACATGATATGACAGCAAGTTCAAAAGCATTTAGATAAAGGGGGCGAGGGAACAATCATGATATTACCCATACAACGGTGTTTGGATAATAGATCAAGAACATTCGACAATGTGCTTCCAATTTTCTTATTGATATTCGGAAAACCTAAGTCATGCTCCGAGGTAGCATTAACATGGTGTTCCAAGTAGGGGTTGGAGTTGAAGATCACAAGGAATACTCAAAGAACAACGATGTTCCAAGTACGTGGTGGGCCCATTCAATCATGCGTTGGAAAGAAGACAAGGGGGGGGGGTTGTCGATGATAACTCAAATCATCGATGGTCAAGGATGGTATTTCTCACCATGAATTCAATTGTCATTTCAACAGAAGTCAAAATGTTGATGCTGATCACGAAGCCTTTGTCGAGAGGCTCTATGAAGATGCCATCGAGGAGCGATGCCATCAAGCAACAGGAAGGACGAAGCGAAAGGCTATTGGAACCATGAGTACGACACAAAGTCGAAATCGAACTTGCTGTTCAAGGTGAAATGATATGACGAGAAAGATCGATGTAAGCTTATCTTATCATCGAAAATTATGCTCCGGGAAGAAGGACCAGGTAGCACAGTTAAAATTTAGCACGATAATGACATAGCCGGCCAGGCTAGGAATGACTAGAAGGATTATTAAACTCGTAAGCAATGAAAATTACTTAGAGTTATAGAATCGGAGTGCGGAACCAATTCAACCGTTTCACTTATCGGTGTCCTCGAATGATTAATTAACTCAGATCCTGGGGGAAATCTGAAATCGGTGAGAAGCAATACTAGATGGAGACTCATAGGAAGCAACACAGTTCTTTGATATTCTCGAGGTACCGGAGGGTAATACTCGAAGGAAGATCAAAATAGAGGTTGCGGAGATGCATTGATCTGCAGAAGACAAGTGTTTTAACTTGTCCGAGAAATGGAATTAAAGGGAAACAATCATGGTCAGAACCACGGTTGCCAAGGACCAAACATATATACCGTAAGAGCTAATAATAAGGGGATTATTATATCACAAGAAGCTTCCATGATAAGATCCACATTAGGTCCATGGGCATGAACACAAAGTTCAAGGTCGACTCCCACTTCTCCAATGCATAACCTTTCATTCACTTCTCGCGTTCAATGAAGTTGTAGGGTTGAAATGTTATCTGGCAAAACACCAGAAGAGTAAGACTCGTTAAAACTCTCGGGTTCAAACGGATTATGGGAGGCATAGGTTCAACCCATAGGGGCATCTTAGGAACCTATTCCACAAACTTTAGAAGTAAACAACACAAGCTCGAAAGCAGAGCATGGTTGACAAAAGGAGAGGATACAATTACCAAAGGCATTATGTATTTGGTAAAGAACTTCACGAGGTTCTTTGAATATGAAGGACACTGTCGGATGATAATTCAATAATGGATCCGACGATCCACAACGGAGCTAATGTGAGTATCGATATTCAACCAGAAGAAGAAATAATGCAGAGGCATCGGATTTTGGAAATATTTGATAATTCCAAAGCTTAAATACAAAGGAATTATGATTTCCAATTCGGGGAATCATCGGGGAATCAGAAGCAGACACTCTGATCAAGGATGGATAAGTAGAATAGACCTAGGGGCACAATCGATGACAAATAGATTGGTCGAGAACCAGCTCATGTTCAAAATGACGTCTGAGCCGGAAAGATAATTTAGAAGGATCAACTGATGATTGCGTGCTTTCACACACATGTTGAATCGATAGGATCAAAATGATGGTGTCAAAGGATACTAATGAATATTGCTACACATATGGAAAGCATCCATAATGCAAGCAGACAAGTATTTGCAGAGCAATAGTTTGAAGAGGATTCTCGGAAGATCGGATAGTATTTACAAGTATTTTGGAAAATCATATGAACAACTGGGGATGAGCGGACCCCGGTTAAGTGAATTATCCTTAGTGCAAAAAGAAGCTGCAAAGCAGAAGGCACAAGGATTCTCGGAACAACGGAGAGTCCTAGGGGTATCTTGTAACAACATGAGCAACTGGGGACGAAGGTACAAGCGGCAAGGAGGTTATTCACGAGGATTACCGGTGGTCAGGAACTGTAAGGCAGTGGGCACAGAGTCTTGAGAAACATCGAGGAGTATCCGCAGAATCTTCTGGCGAAGCAGGCGGTCATCGGTAACGTCGGGGCTCTCCGGGAGGAAGTGGGTACGAGAACCTAATGTCGGAGTTAGTAAAATGTTTAACCTGAATAGAAGAGAGATTAGAATCCCAGAGTATAGACGAGGAATAAAAGATCCTAGTACCACCCATCGGCGACGTGGGCCCGTAAGCCACATAGCCAAGTTAGTAAAACAGTTTTGGATGACTAGACTCAACTTCGGCCAAGGAGTTGTAAGGGGGGCTACCTACAGGCAGTCGGCTCTGATACCAACTTGTGACGCCCTCAATTCAATCGTACACTAATCATACACGCAAATGTGTACGATCAAGATCAAGGACTCATGGGAAGATATCACAACACAACTCTAGACACAAATTAAAATAATACAAGCTTTATATTACAAGCCAGGGGCCTCGAGGGCTTGAATACATAAGCTCGAATACACAAGAGTCAGCGGAAGCAACAATATCGGAGTACAGACATGAGTTAGACAAGTTTGCCTTAAGAAGGCTAGCACAAAAGCAACATCGATCGAAAAGGCAAGGCCTCCTGCCTGGGAGCCTCCTAACTACTCCTGGTCGTCGGCGGTCTCCACGTAGTAGTAGGCATCGACGGTGGCATCTGGCTCCTGGGCTCCGACATCTGGTTGCATCAACCGGAAAGAAGAAGAAAGGGGGAAAAGGGGAATCAAAGCAACCGTGAGTACTCATCCAAAGTACTCGCAAGCAAGGATCTACACTACATATGCAACATTATCAAAGGAAGGCTGTATATGTGGACTGGGCTGCAGAAATGCCAGAATAGAGAGAAGGCCTAGTCCTATCGAAGACTAGCATCTTCAGCATCTTCAAGCATCTTGCATCATCAGAAACGATAAGAGTAGCATAAAGTAAAGTAGTAGAAGTGTTATCAACCTCGGCCGGAGATCCTTTCTCGACTCCCTGCGAGAAAGCAATCCCAGAGCCATACTATCGAGTTATCATCACAATCCATTTCTCATCACAAGTATCCAGTTCTTGTTGTATCGATCGGGATACAACTCCAAGTGTCCGTTACCGTAGGACAGGCTATCGATAGATGTTTTCTTCCCTGCAGGGGTGCACCAACTTACCCACCACGCTCGATTAACTCCGGCCGGACACACTTTCCTGGGTCATGCCCGGCCTCGGCCAAACAATACGCCACAACCCGACCTAGGCTTAATAGAGAGGCCAGCACGCCGGACTAAACCTATGCCCCCAGGGGTCATGGGCCATCTCCCCGGGAACTCCTGCACGTTGCGAACGCGGTCGGTGAGCAAACCTAGCTACCCCCTTAAAAAGGCAGGTGCTTACCAGTCCAACCCGGCGCGTGCCGCTCAGTCGCTGACGTCTATTGAGCTTCGGCTGATGCATACAACGCAGAACGCCCGTACTATGCCCACGTGATGGTTAGTGCTATCCGGCCAGAGGCCCCTTGGATCAAATATCCAAATCGTAGTGGATTAGGAGCACGCGGTAACAAGCAGAGACTCACGAAAGATGTGACCCCGTTGCCCCGTCTCGAGGACTTGCGGCAAGGGCTAGGAATGCCCGGCCACGCCTCGTAATTATCTCGCGGGCACCCTCCAGGTCAACCCGTCTCCACATCACTCGCGGGTACCCCTCAGGGTCGACCCGCCTTTCCAAGTAACAGTGGTAAAGTCCAAGTATCCGTGTGTCCAAACATCAAGGGCAAAACCTAAGGAATCACCCCCTGTGAATTCCACTCGATGTAATCATCAAGGTGAACGTAAGAGGAACCACCCCGAGGTTCACACTTGAGGGGTTGCACGACAGAGTCGTATCGGAAGTGGTTAAGATGGAATCACCCTCGATGACCACGACCGAATAGCTACACTACAGGGTTAACATCAGAAGTGCTGTAGAGGTCTCACCCTCGGCACTCGATAGTAACCCAGTAGTGTCGAGCAACTAAGGGGAAAGTGATGTGCGGTGCCGGGGCCTGGTCTTCGATCCCGTTGATCGGGTCTTCAATGATGAAGCAGGGGCAACAAGGACAAGGTGGGGGTCACTGATGGATCACTAACCAACCTATACTAAACAGTTTAGGATAAGCAGGTAAGGTACATTGAGCAGGTTACAAAAGCAGGCTATGCATCAGAATAGGAACAAACAATAACAGTAGCAAAATCTAATGCAATCATGAGAGAAAGGAATGGGCGATTTCGGGATGATCAAAGGGGGGGCTTGCCTGGTTGCTCTGGCAAGGAGGGGTCGTCGTCGACGTAGTCGATCACAGGGGCAACATCGGTCTCGGGGTCTACCGGAGAGAAGAGGGGGAAGAAACAGTAAATATAAAGCAAACATAACATCACAAAGCATAACATGGCAATATGTTGTGCCGGGTGTGACCTAACGTATGGCTACACGATATAGGTGAAGGGGGAATTCAACCGGGAATGTTTTCCCGGTTCCGGACCTATGTCAGACAGATGATCGGAGGGGAAAATGTTCCATGTTCAGATAGTTAGAGGCATCTGACAGGTATGTGGGTAGCGTATTCGGCTTCTTCTCGTCATTCTGAGCAACTATCATATATAAAGTTTTTTAATCTGAGCTACGGATTATTTTATATGATTTTCTAAAGTTTTTAAATCGTTTTTTTGGAACTTCTTTAATTAACAAAATTTAAATTAGTAAAAAGCTAAACTGATATGGGCACATATAAGTGTACCCAGCGCTGCAACAAAGAGGCTGTCAGGTGGGTCCAACGGACCCAGTCAATTGCTGACTCAGCATTGACTGTTGACTTGGTCAAATGGTGAACAATATATGTGGGACCCGCATGTCATTCTCACTGGTAAATTTAACACTGATTTAGCATTTAACTTAGCAGTGGACCCCATCTGTCATTGTCACCTATTACATTAGGATTATTTTAAACTTGTTATTTAACAAGGGGCCCACATGTCAGTGTCTATGGTTAATCCGAAGTAACCCTAAACACTAATTAAACTGGCCCCTAGACAGCGCACAGGGCCAGCAGAGGCCATCCGCATGGCGCACGCCGGGCACAAGGCCACGACGGGGATTGCCGACCGGCCGATTCCGGTGGCTGAGGGGTGCATGGGCGGGCGCGCTGGAGTGCTCGAGTCGGCGAGCAGCGTCGAGCGTGGTCCGTAGCAGGAGGGCGCTGGCGGCGGCGTGCAGTGAGTGAGCGGCCGCAGGCCTAGGTAGGCGCGGTGACGCGCGTGAGGTGCGAGCGGTAGCGGCCGCGACATTTCGGGATGAGGGGGAATAGGGGGAAGCGGGGCGCGTCAGCTCACCCCGAGTGCCGGGGAACGGTGCGGCGAGGCCTAGGGAGGTCCGGCGAGGCGGAACGGCGGCGGGGCGAGGTGGCAGCGACGGCGAACGGCGTTGGCATCGGGGAGCCATTGGGGAGGAGGTCAAGGACGAGGAGGCGCTTGGC